>NC_089017.1:2095232-2132732 GCF_963932015.1 Anas acuta
TTTCCTTTCCTTTCCTTTCCCTTTCCTTTCCTTTCCTTTCCTTTCCTTTCCTTTCCTTTCCTTTCCTTTCCTTTCCTTTCCTTTCCTTTCCTTTCCTTTCCTTTCCTTTCCTTTCCTTTCCTTTCCCTTCAACAAGCATTGTAAACTAATGATATTTCATCTCATTTTCTGACAGCATAAGGGTGTGGCACAGGATGCATAATCAATCATTTGCTTTCTGTAAAATGCAAAGGTTCATATGTTTGGATTATTGGATCTGGGTTTTAATGCAACCTGGCTTATGGCCAAGGCATAAAATGTGCTGTTTCCTTTTGGAAAGCTAGCGAATAGTGAAACAAAATTTAGCAGATACCAATTACTACTGTCTCCTTTTCAGAGCTGTATCTAAATCAATCTTCCACTTTCCTCTGAGATCACAAGGCTCCATTCTTTTCCTGGTTAAGAGGTACTGGACGAGAAAAAGGAGGAGGTATGGCTGTTCCTGTGAACATGAGTTCATGTGAGTGAGAGAGCAGGGAGCAATAGAAGGAAAGAGAAAGGGAGAGAGATTTAATATAAAATTTGGATTACAACACCGTTTCTCAGTAATAAGTCCAGCCCTCAAAGCAAATTACATTTCTTTTCCAACACTGAAAAGCTTAGCATTAGATCTGACACTTTAAAATATGCCCACATGGCTGTGCCACATCCAAGCTTGCCAGCTTTTTGAAACAGCTTCAAAGCCAAAGCAGGGCATGAGATTTAAAAAGAGCAGTCTAATTTCTGAGCAGAGGCTCAAAAAAGCATGTAGACAAAATCCTGGAAATGGAAATGGGCTAGAGCTTAAGTAAATATACTCTATCCGTAGCCATCCGTCCCCTCTTACACATACTCTTCATAGTAAGTATTATTTGTAATTTCCTTTCTCTAAGGTCCTGGCAAATTCAGCGAGGATGGAAACAACACATCAAATGTTGTTTGGACATGGGGCAGTAACAGGGAAGGCATGAGATTTGGGGAATGAGAGTTTTGCATCTCTCTCTCTCTCTCTCTCTCTCTCCCTCTGGGATACAAAGTTAATTGCCATGTTATCAACAGATCAACAGCCAAGCAAGAGGGAAATCTGTATGTAATATCAGAAAATACATTTTTTTTCTTTTTTTTGGTGTGTGTGGGGAAATTGCAGAAGGGGGAAATACTATTTATTTCAACATTGAAAAACATGCCATTGGTTAGCTAAGTTTAATTATAACTATTTTGCTGATGAAAAAAATAAAACTCCAAACGAAGACTCAGAAAGAAAAAGATCTAAGTGCTTATCCTGCAAAGGGACTTGGTAATGGTCAGTGAAATGACTAGGCTCTTGTCATTTATATATCTAAGTATGTCATTTATGTTGCTGAGCTTAGGTGCTCATTCTGCGAGGGAACTAAAACCTTTCTGAGAGTTCCACTGGTATTCACAGCATCAAATATGCCCAACACCCACCAAAGCAAAAAAAAATGTTTTTTAAAAAGTCTTTCTCACAGACAGAAACATTTACTTCTCAGTATTACTTCTGGAAATTTAGTACCTTCTGTTTAAAGATCATGTTTCAGAATCTGAGCAAAGGTCATTTTTTACTCCTGCACATCCAAATATGGCCGAACAGCTTCTGAAACCCATAGAAGCTACACAAAAGTTCTGGACTTTTCAGTTTTGTTTAGGGTTCAGCATATAAATGCAATCCGAACCAATTATGTGTATTGTTTCCAGACTCCTTTTGTGAAGCGTCTTCCATGAGACTCCAGTACTGATACAACTGTGAGGAAGTTGTAATCCAAATCTCTTGGAAGATGATAAAATGTAGTCTGAAACAACATTACCAATCTAAGTTTTACATTAATCTCCAGACAATGTTGAAGTTATAAAGAAAATGTCCCGAATTTCATCTAGACCTGATGATTTTACATTTTAACTGTCAATATCTCACTAAGATCTGATAACTGGACTGTTCATACTTTTCTTCTTCCCTATTATTCACTGTAACTAATTATATTGGCCCAGTTGATGAATGCTAATTATCATGAGATTAAAATGACCAGTCACAGAATATATGCCCATTTAACAAACTCATTTTGTAAGTACTCTGAACGTAGAAAGGTACTCAGGAGGAACATTTGTTACATATTCTTGATCATGTAAATTGGAGCTAATAAAAATATTTGTTAATGAAAAAAGAAAGGGATGGGAAATTGTGAGAATAAGGTTAGTATCTAAGAGTAGTAAGCTTTTCTTAATAACATATTTGTATTTTAGGAATAGATAATCACAATACATTCTGATTCACAACAACAACAAAATACATTTTGAGGTTTCTAATGTATATCACACATTTTAGAAATGAGTCACATGTGAATGACCTGCCTGACATTATCTATTGCACACTCATCACATGCAATCCAGTCATAGAACTATGACACTGGAAGTGAAAAGTGGATTTAATTTTTTCCCCAACTGAAGTCAACAGTATGAAACTGAGAGGTGAGGTGCAGGCAGATCAGATATTGCCTGAGTAGCCATTAATTTGGGGGGAACTCCTACTGTATTTTTCATAAAGGTTATCTAGAGTGGTTTAAGATTAAGATTCATCTAATCTTACTCCAGATATATAAATCACAGAATCATAGCATATCCTGAGTTGGAAGGGACCCATAAGGATCATCAAGTCCAACTCCTGGCACCACACAGGTCTACCCAAAAGTTTAGACCATGTGACAAAGTGCACAGTTCAATCGCTTCTTAAATTCAGACAGGCCTTGGTGCAGTGACTAGTTCACTGGGGAGCCTGTTCCAGTGTGCAACCGCCCTCTCACTGAAGAACCTCTTCCTGGTATCAAGCCTAAACTTCCCCTGCCTCAGCTTGACACCATTCCCACGGGTCCTATCACTGGTGTTTACAGAGCAGGACAATCACCTCCCTCGTCCAACTAGCAATGCTGTGCTTGATGCACCCCAGGATACAGTTGGCCCTCCTGGTTGCCAGGGCACACTGTTGGCTCACACTCAACTTGCTGTCAATTACAACCCACAGATCCCTCTCTGGGACCAATGCTGGGACCAACGGACTGCATTGCCCCTCAGGTGTGCTTCAATAACTTCAAGAATAATCTTCTCCATAATTTTACCAGCACTGATGTGAGACTGACAGGCCTGTATTGCTAGGGTCTTTCTTGCCGTTCTTGAGATTTGGTGCAACATTTGCCAGCTTCCAGTCTACTGGGACCTCTCCAGATTCCCAAGATCATTGAAAAATAATTGAGAGATGGTCCCACAATGACATTAGCCAGCTCTTTAAGCAGCCTGGGATGAATCCCATCTGGACACATATAAAAATTTTGATGTCTAAGTCTGAGCCTGTTTATTTTGAAAAGTGGTCTATAAGTACCAGATCCAGAGGCATGACCATGGGCCTACTGTAGACCCCTACCTTAGGATGAGAAGGATGATGTCTAGATGTTGCCAATTTTCTTATATTGATATCAAGTATCTTATTATGACCACCTCACAAACAAACTCAGCAGGTTAGGTTGAAACAGATAAATCTCATAATTAATTACACATTGAAAGGAGGCTGAGAACTTTGAGTTGCAAACAAATTTTGTGAAAATATTGAAAAGGTCATTTTAATCTGCAGTTTTATATATTTGCATTTTTTATTTGCCCTCCCCCTACCTCACTCAATATAGAGACCAATTAGGCAATGGGCCTAAAGTGGTCCAATGGGAAAAACAAGAGTTAGATTAATCCCAAAATTTTACCATGCTCCTCATTATCTCATAGTCATACACTGAACTAAATATTGAATTTGGCTCCACTGTTGAGCATGCCTTCCTAACATTCTTCATTTTTAAAAAAGCCACAGCTATATCAGCTCCAGTATCTTTATTAGGCTCACTTCCATTCTATTTATTTCAACTTGTTCAAGATTACAGATTCACATAGTGATGTTTTTTTTTTTTTTTTTGTCTAGAAAGATTTGTGTTTATCAGGTTGATGTTCTGTAACGGATTAAATTCCTGATTTCAGGTTACATAGAACAAGTGTAAACAGCTTCAAATATGCCATTCTATGTTATAGCTGCAGTGGTGTCTTTACTTTTAGTCCATTCTTACAGCAGTCAGATGCTTGTAAATAGGTAATGCGACATGATTGCAAGCAAGTACTGTAATTCTAGAAAAAGTGTTAAGAGCTGAAAAAAAAAAAAAAAAAAGACTTGAATCTTCGTGATCTTTTCACACACTGAAAATCAAAAAACTGATTGAAAATTGACTTAACATTAGAAAGAGGAGACGAAAAAAGACCATTGTCAATGGTAAAAAATGATTGCATTCTTCACTAAAAAATTCTCTAAATACTTCACAGATCTGAATTACTTAGTCCTAAGGCACATCTCTCTGGTTCATGCCTCTTAGTGATGTCAGCAAGTTGATGCACAGGAGGCTGGGAGACTTGCTGGAAATGTACATATAGTAGTGTTGAGAAAGCTAAAATAGAAATTTCTGAGTGCCCTACTCAGACTCCTAAATGAGTCTTTATATTAAATATTCATGCATGCTTCTCTCTCTCTCTCTTTTTTTTTTTTTTTTTTTTTTCAGTGAGAACTGAGAGCTTCCAAGTCTCCAAATCAAAATTTTTTGTTTGGTTTGGTTTTGGAGAGCAATAATAATAAGGTGAATTAAGCCACAGAGCACAGTAGAAATCAACCTCAGGAACATACAGATGCTTAAAATGGACTAACCTTTTGAACACCCTTTTACCTGTACTTAGCTACAGACTATCTTGCCAAACTGGATTGGAAAAACAACCTAAAATCAAAACCATGAGATCTTCCCCTCTCACCTCTTTGCATTATCAATCGGTTTCTTTTTGTGTAATGGCAATATATTGTGCTAATTTAGATTCAGTGCTGCACAGACTCAGACCAGGAAGAAATCATACTTGATCTCATTGTCTTGTTCTTGTTCTTGTTCTCTTCTCCTTTTCTTTCTTCCTTTTTCTTTCTTCTTTCCTTCCTTCTTTCTTTCTTTCTTTCTTTCTTTCTTTCTTTCCTTCTATTCTTTCTTTCTTTCTTTCTTCTTTCTTTCTTTCATTCTTTCTTTCTTTCTTCTTTCTTTCTTTCTTTCTTTCTTCTTTCTTTCTTTCATTCTTTCTTTCTTTCTTTCTTCTTTCTTCTTTCTTTCTTTCTTTCTTTCTTTCTTTCTTTCTTTCTTTCTTTCTTTCCTTTCTTTCTTTCTTTTCTTTCCTTCCTTCCTTCCTTCCTTCCTTCCTTCCTTCCTTCCTTCCTTCCTTCCTTCCTTCCTTCCTTCCTTCCTTCCTTCCTCTTCCTTCCTTCTTTTTTCTTTTTTTCTTTCTTCTTTTTTCTTTCTTCCTTTTTCTTTCTTTCTTTCTTCTTTTTCTTTCTTCCTTTTTCTCTTCTCTTTCTTTCTTTCTTTCTTTCTTTCTTTCTTTTCTTTCTTTCTTTCTTTTCTTTCTCTCTCTCTCTCCTCTCTCTCTCTCTCTCTCTCTCTCTCTCTCTCTCTTTCTCTTTCTCTTTCTCTTTCTCTTCTCTCTTTCCTTCCTTCCTTCCTTCCTTCCTTCCTTCCTTCCTTCCTTCCTTCCTTCCTCCTTCCTTCCTTCCTTCCTTCCTTCCTTCCTTCCTTCCTTCCTTCCTTCCTTCTTCACGAAAAGTAATTAACTGATGTTTTGGAAGATTCATTTATGCTAGAAATATTTAAATCAAAATATTCTAAGAGGTATAATATATTTTATAGAGAGTTAATTCAGGTAAGCCTATGACTTCTGTTATGAGGGAGGTCAGATGAGATATTCACATGGTCCCTTCTGGCTTTGTAATCTATGAAACTATGAAGCTATATGAACCTCTTTCAAGAAATAAAGATGATGGTAACTGTCTATAAATACTTGATAACATGAAATTGCTGGAGGAACTATTTAAGGTGGTTAATGATGGTATTATACGGAATAATGTCCTCAAACTGTAAAGACCAAGGTAGAATATTTAAGAAAGACAGTATTTTCTAGAAGTGAGGTCAATTGCACAGTGGAGTAATTTGCAAAATTGAGCTCTATAAAAAGAGCTGTGCAAGAAGAGAGTGAATAAAGCATGTGATTATTCTGTGAAACAAGCCTATTCTAAGGCTGGATAATTCAAAACTAAGTAGTTCAGAAAGTCCAGCCCTATATTTTATTTGCTGATTTGACAAAACATGTGTAGGTTTGTGTTTTTTTTTTTTTTGGTGGGGGTTGGTTTTGGTTTTGGTTTTGGTTTGTTTTTCTGTTTGCTTATTTGTTTGTTTTGGTTGTGGTGGTGGTGAGAATTGGTTAGAAAATGATTTGCCAGACAATCTCACCTGAACAGGAAACATCAGAAAGTAATTACTCCATTTGGCATACAACAAGTTCTACTTGGGACATAGGTAGTCCATGTAAAAGAGAAAGGTTTCCCCTTGTGACTTTGTTGCCTTGTTCCTCAAAAATGAACATGTTTCACTTGGAGATAGACACTTAACAAGATGTAAGCATACATCGTTCCATCTCAGTGCAAACTGACTCTAATAGCCAAAATTTTGTATACAGAAAGAGGTGGCCTTATTTATAACTGTGGTATTTTATTTTTTTCCCTTGGTTTATCAGGGCTTTTCACATACTCCACATCTAAAGGAGCCTCATTACTGGCCTCCACATAGACAAGGGAGGTGGAGAAAGAAGACAAGGTTTGCATTAATTGCACATCTATCTGTTGTTCCAAGGGATATTCAAGCATATAATAACTTAAGTAGAGTTTCAGTGGGTTGGAAGCTCTTGCTTTTTGCAATGTTTTGGCAAGCTGATTTCTTATTATAGCACAGTTGACATTTCTTTTTAAAGTCCTGACAGAAAGCTGTAGGTGGCCACATAGCTTTTGTCCTGCTAGGAATACATTTGCAACACATTCCATTATTCAGGCAAGAAGTCAACTGGCACAACTGGATTTTACTGTGTTGAAGTTCTTGATAGGGGTCATATAAGACAACACAGTTCAGATGTGAATCTATCTGTGAATTACCCTGAAGAATATGGATAGCTAGTGATAGCTTTCATTCCTATTAATTAGGGATGATAACAGGTGTAAAGTTCAGCTCAGTATCCATATTTAGATTCTTTTAAGTCTGGAACATCTCATGTTCTTTATTAACAAAATTTACCATTCCTCAAGATTAACATTCTGTAAATGCAGTGGCATTAGACAGAGTTATGCACACTATTTATTCCTTCTGAATGCCTATCAAAGGAAACTTTTCCCAAGTTACTCAAAGACTTGAATTAGTGTGTATCTATGTTTCTGTTTTACAAACATCTTTGATGTTAAATCATCTGTTACTTCTAAAGCTTGAAAATTCCTAGAAATTGGTATGGTAAAGCAGACAACTTTATCCAATAATATATGATGTATAGTGAAGATTCTATTCTAAGGTGAAATGAAATTAGATAAGAAGAGTGCCTTGGAGATAATAATGCCTAAGGATTTTGGAATGGTGGAGTATTTTCTTACTTAAATTGTGTTTTATTGGTAAGTGCACAAAAAAAAATATATAAAAAGACAAATATAGGAAAATTACTTCAACATGAATGGAAGTTATTGGGTTTTCAATACTTTGAAAAATTTTTGTTTGAAAGTCTGTGTCAAGACAAACACTTTTTTAGATCTTGAGGCCAAAAAGTCAATTACATTTTGGCCACTTTGACTCCATTTCTCTCAGCACTAAGTAGAAAAGTTCAGCTCCTACTTTGGATGTGTTGCAGCTCTCTTGTGCAAGTCATCCTCTTCCTTTCTAGTGTGCCAGAACACTATGTGACAAGTTAGAGAAGTGTTTATGTTTCTTGTTTTTTGTAGATGCCATTAAGCAACCCATATAGTAAGGAAGCTACAGTACAGGGATACTATCTTGCACTGTAGATATCTGCTCTCTGTGGAAATTAGATTAGAGGTTAAGGTATACCTAGTCTTAAGACTAGATTTGTATAGTCTTAAGACTAGATTTGTATGTTTAGTTCTGGTTTAGTCATTGACACCTGTCATTCACAATCAAACACACAAAACAAAAAATCACTGACATTTGCATTTAACAGTATGGGATGGATCTCCCATCACAGAGTTTTCATAGCAGTTAAATCCACAAAGTGATACATCTAAGTTTTAAAACTAATTAATTGATGATAATTTACATTTTATTAGTAAAGGGGAAGAATATAGCTATTATCAAATATAAAATTAAATTATCATTAAGCTAATTAGCTAGTTTGTTGTTCTCATCGTATTTATTGTTTCAAATGTATCCGTGCAAATTAACAGAGCTTAATTTGTGCAGAAATCAATATATTATTTTATATTGTTGTTGTTTTCATAATGAATACACATATTTAAATTGTTTCAGTAAAAAACAAACAAACAAACAAAACCTGCAGTGAGATTTCATTTTAAGTTTTGTCAGATATGCATGGTACCTGAAAACAAATAGACCAGAGATCCAGATTACTGGTCAAATAAATACTGATAGCTATCTACAGTGGTCAGCTCATGGACAATATTTTCTAAATGTTTTAATCTGTTTGAATCTTATTGCTGATTTATTATGCAAATTGGAAAATGCTTGCCTCATTCTTGAAGCATGGGAGTACTGGCAAGGTGAAGATTTAAGGATATAAGTCTAAACATTATCTTGTGTATAATTATTCTTGTACATTTGGATCCTACCCATCTTCCTACAAGAGTACTAAGGTATGTTTTGGCTCCAAAAATTCACCTGTCATATAAAGGTAAGTTGTTTATAACCATATACCCCAAATACTTTGATTTTTCAGTGGTAAGTCACAGTGCCTAACTTTTAGGTGTCTTTAGTTTTTTTTTAGGTTTAGGATGGTGAAACTCATAATCTTGTTTGTGTATCACTTAGTCTGAGATTTATCTGACTTTTCTTTAGCTAAATATTCCATACATTTATATCTGAGGCTTTCTTATTTAAAAGGGGAAGCAGCTAGCATATGAACATTCATCTAGTTATTTTTACTGGCTGAATTATGAGAGAAATCACGCTTAAAACGGACTATTTTCCTACAGAGATTAAAAAGGATTATTAGGAAGATGAACACTGATGAAGACATTTGCACTGTAGATATCTACATATGAGTAAAGAAAGAATACTCTTAGAATACACATATAATGCACAGAAATAATCACATCAGTTTCTGTCCTTGCCTCCCCAAACTATTGAAGAGTTTCTTGTATATTAGTTGCATTAAATGAACAACCAACATCATAAAATATTCTGTTCTAATAGTGGAGGCTACCAGTGATACCAGTACCATTCCTTCTCTAAAACTGTTACATCAATAACATAGTCTAATGGCCGATGATTTTCCCACAGGATAATTACTGCTGTGCATAGAACACACTGGCAATGTACAGTAATATCAAGTGCTTGTGTAAGACAGTATAAATTCAGATATTTCAGCTAAATGGCTAGACCCTCCCAAAGACCAAGAGAGAAAAGGAAGTAGAGTTTTATTCCTAGTTCATGTCCCAAGACCAGCAAGAAAATGACATTAACTTGAAGAAAGTCCAAACCCTTTGAACTTGCCTTTAAAATAAAGGGAAATAGTTTACTGTCCTTCTCTGATTGCAAGATAAAAGATGTTAGCTATAATGGTACAAAAAATGAGCATACATGTATATTGCTGAGATAGTGTGACTGAGTAGTGAAAGAGTCTTTTATGCTTCTCTACTTTTTAATTAGCACTGCTTACCTTTTATTTATTAACATTACCATTATTATTATAGTTTTAGTTTTGCACTGGATTATGGCAAATTCCTACTTTAGGCACAGTGGATTCTTCCTTTCCCTGAATATCTGCTGTGTAAAATATATGAGAAGCATGTTCTAATGATTTCACTAACCCTCCCCACCCCTCTTCTGGAGTCCTCCAGAGTTATTTTGTTTGTACATAATGGTTACAATTACTCTCCCTCCACATTCCTAAGGGATGAATGAGGTGAAGAGGAGTAACAAAATAAAAAACTAACTAACTAACTAAATAAACAATACCATCCCTCTCCCCCCTTTCCCCCCTGCTAGCTACAATAATTCATAAAAAGGGGAGAAAAGCGATTTAAAAACAAACAAACAAACAAACAAACAAACAAACAAACAAGAACAACAAAACACAATTCCCCAAACAGTTGGCACAGAGGCAATCTCTTTTGTAGTGCACCAGCCAAACACATAGGTATTTATGTGTAAAACAATTCAGTTTACTTTCCCTAATCCTCCTGATTCCTTCCTCACCTGACAAAAAGCTGTAGTGCTTATCACAGGAAAGCTGATACTTTTCCTTGTTACTCATACAGCCCTTGGGTATGCATGGCCTTAAGTCCAGGTATGCTTCTGTTTGCTATTTTGTTGGGATGGGGCAATAAAGGAGAGGGGATGAGGATAAAACATGTTATCAAGAACTAAACAAGCCACCCTTATCCAAGCTACCGGATTAACCGGATGTCTCATAGTAAAGTAAATAAAATAAGATAAAGACTCAAATTCTAAAAATACTTTTTAAATTCCACCATTATAAAGAAAATATATTTTAGCTAGATTACTTAGATAGTATGATAAGCTAACATATACACAACTAACTTTCTGTGTTGTATATAAAACAGATACATGCTATCCACTGCAGTCTATAGTGATCTGAGGGGGTTTCATGCATTTCCTCATTATAGGCCCCAAATGTCCCAAGTTGGTCCTGAGAACATGCCAAAGCACTGTCTTTATTTGGGTCATGTGAATAATAAAAGAGCAAGAACTACAAAGATAAAGTACACGTAGTTTTACTAAGACTATTGTTATAAATGAGGTCTCAACTCAATCTGAATTTTGCAATATTTATAAAACAAATATTTCTAAAAGGTATAAAAGGCAAGTAAACAGTGCTGGGTGTGCGGGGAGTCTACGCTCCACCAACACGCACACACGAACATCAAACATTACAAATATACAGAACATTGCTTTACATACTTAACGCAAGTATGCCTACATATGCGTACAATCAGGAAAGGTAACAAACAATCCTTTAAGTTCCATGACTTAACAGCCTCCATTTTTCATTCCTTTTCTTGATTACAAACAAGTCTCCATTTTCCATTCCTTCTGAACAATATGTCTTGCTTTAAGTTGTCAAGCAACTCTGTCTTCAGGCCTTCTGTATTCCGCCCTTCCCAGATCGAAGAAAAGCATATCCATCTCCTTTTCAAGCCCAATAGGCCTGGGTCAAAAGGCATGTCCAGGTCAGCAGGGGACGTAACAGCAAAAGCCTTTGATGGCTGTAGCAGCAGAGGGGCCCACGGCGTAGCAGTCAGATCAGTAAAGGAGCTCCCTCACTGTCTGGCAAACCCCACGTTTCTGACTATGGTCCCACATGGCTCTTTAAGGCCTCAGAAATTGCTCGCCAGGTGCCAAGCAATCCCACTGCAACCTTGCCATTTTTAGTTGCAGAGTCCCACACCTTGACCTCAATTTGATACCATATTTCAGGCTCATAAACTGACCAATTGTTAATAAGGAGAATAAGCTGTAAGGTTACCAGGACAGTCTTTGTTCCTAAGGACATATGATTCCCCATAATGCACAACTGCTTACCAGCGAGAGGCAGTTGTGTGCACAGGTCTGCTTCTCTCAGCTCAAGCTTCTCTCCAGCTCCAGTGTGCCTGTTTCCAGCGACTTCCTGTACGAGCTTCTCTGAGAAGTTTGTTGAGTTTGGCCGAACCTATCTTCATGAGGCAATCAAAGTGACTGTTCCCAACCTGGTCTCCGTTCTGCTAGCCTGTTGCTTTTCTTTTTTTTTTTTTTTCTTTTTTCTTCTTGAGGGCAGATGCACATTCAATACCAACAAAGCAAAACAAATCATAACAAACAAGCAAAAAACCTTTAATAAGACAAGATCATTCTGAATCCTGATCTAGAGACATACAACTCCTGGAAACCATATTTCCTCAGATATTTAAGTTTCTCAGACCAGCAAACCTCTGAGTGCATTCTCTGTTCCTGATGGCATGCTCCAATTGAAAACATTGTCTCACCATTTTCAGAGACAGACAAAATAATAAAATCTAGTGGTAATAATAGAGTACTCTGCTGTGCCATAGAATGGTGAAGCAATATAACAGTCCTTAACACCAATGTAATATCTTTCTGTGTTCAAACCATGATTTTTTTTTCTTGTTTCAAAATTAATATATGATTTATAAATCATATATTTTAGTAAGAAGATAGGAAAATCTTCATGTGATCTTCAAATTACTACTAAAATTCTCATAATGGACCAGCATCTCTTTGAAACATTCATGTTTTTTCAGACTAAAATCCATGACAGAAATAGATCCAAAATGTTTCTTGTGGTCATACTAAATTAACATATCAAAACCATGAAAGTGCCTAGAAAATGATTTTAGTAAGGAAGTAAAAGAAAGATTTATCTGAAGACAAGTCTTAGAAAGGTGACACAGCCTTCATGGGTATTACACCTTACAGAAAAGTTAGTATTATCAACTTATTGGCTGAAATATATTTCCTCTTAAGGTTAACATAGTAAATAGTGAAATTCAGGAAATTTCATTTTTGTACATGATTCAGAAATAAGTGAACATCCTATATTATTAATTAATTAACTAGGTGCTAACTAATATATATTAAAGCCTCTGGAAATAAATGGCAATATCACTGAGGATGGAACAGACCTCGTATGATTCTATGTAGTATTACCCACCTGGTCAAGCAGGTTGATCTAGAGGACTCAGCTGCTACTGGTTAGGCAAATCTAGATGTCAAGAACCTCTTGACAGGAAAACACTTTTGAGGGCTTTCCTTCTGACCACTTACAGAATGTTAGTGATGAAATTCTTGCTTATATTCATTAGTAATGATACTGCCTGGAGGAACTGACAATAGTAAACCATGCAATACCTAAAGATCGTTTGGAATTATTAGTCTCCCAGCCCTAGACTCAGAGCAGAGACAGTAGGTGTCAGAGCAAGCAAATATAGAATTTCAACCCAGTTATTCTGCCATAACTTTCCACCAGTTAATGATTTTGTCCTGCTGCAGTTCTGCTGCAGTTCTGGTAAAATCATAGAATCACAGAATTGAAGGGGTTGGAAGGGATCTTGAAAGATCATCGGGTCCTCCCCCCCACCAAAGTAGGTTTCTTAGAGCAGGCTGCCCAGGTAGGCATCTAGACAGGCCTTGAATATCTCCAGAGAAGGAGACTCCACAACCTCTCTGGGCAGCCTGTTCCAGTGCTCTGTCACCCTCACCATGAAGAAGTTCTTTCGCATGTCAGTGCGGGCAGAACTTCCTGTGCTCTATCTTGTGGCCATTACCCCTTGTTCTGTCCCCACAAACCACTGAAAAGAGGGGACAAATCCCTCTGTCTCCCACACCTCAGATATTTATACACATTGATGAGATCCCTTCTCAGTCTTCTTTTCTCCAGGCTGAACAGACCCAGGTCTCTCAGCCTTTCTTCATAGGGAAGATGTTCCAGGCCCCATATCATCTTTGTGGCCCTCCACTGGACTCTTTCCAGGAGATCCCTGTTGTTTTTGTACCAGGGAGCCCAGAACTGGACACAGTATTGGTGAGGCCTGACCAGGGCAGAGTAGAGGGAGAAGATCACTTCCCTTGACCTGCTGGCCATGGTCCTTTTAGTGCATGCCAGGATCCCATTGGCCTTCTTGGCCACAAGGGCACAGTGCTGGCTCATGGTCAACCTGTCACCCACCAGGATCCCCAGGTCCTTTTTTCCTCAGAGCTCCTCTCCAGCAGGTCATCCCCCAGCCTGTACTGATTGATACATGTGGTTGTTCCTTCCCAGGTGCAGTACTCTACACGTGCTCTTATTAAACCTCATTTGGTTTCTTTTTGCTCATCTTTCCAGCCTGCCAAGATCTTGCTGAATGGCAGCACAGCCTTCTGGCATGTCAGCCTTTCCTCCCAGTTTTGTATTGTTGATGTACTTGCTGAGGGCAGACACTATTCACTCATCAAAGTCGTCGATGAAGATGTTGAAGATGTGACCCAGCACAGACCCCTGGGGAACACCACTAGTCACAGATCTTCAGCTGTACTCTGTGCCACTGATCACCACCCTCTGAGCTTGGCCAGTCAGCTGAGGAAGGAAAAGGAAATATAGAACAGCAGCTGATTATTGTAAAATCATTGAGACCATATTCCTCCTTATATAATTATAATTATTCCTTCAACTTCACAATTAATTACTCCATGTGGTTAAAGGAATTTATTTAATGCTATGGCAGTGTGCCAAGGGCTAACAGGACTTTGTGTTAGATGTCATACATCTACCTGAAAGATGAAAGTCTTCACTTCTGAGAGTTACTAGTCTAAATAGAAAAGAGAGGTAAAAGGCTGAAGAGTAGCCAAGGACATGGGAAGCTAAAATGGTGTGCAACAAAAGGAATATGCATCCTCAGATTCTCCCCTATAACAAGTAACCCAAACTTTGCTCCACGGTCATCAAAACTTTGAACTGACTTATAAGTGAAAGAAAACAAATCACCAGGAATAAAATATGATGTCAGTTGCAATGATCTGTAACAACCTAAATATGCTATAGTGCCAGATTTTATTTTGGTCAGGGTATCTTTTCCTGGAGAGAAGAAAAAAAAAATATTCAAAAAAATATATATATTTATATTTTGATCTTTCCTAATGATACATGATAGTCTTCAGCTCTCACAGAATCACCTCTGCATGATATATAATATAATTACAAATGTAATTGGTCTTTGACCTAAATCTCAACAAAATAAGTGGCTAGGTGAGTAGCGAGGTTGTGGTTATGACATTAGAGAATGTTTTCAACTAGCTAATATAGGTCACACAGCTTTGCTTAACCCAGTATTTTTATTGGTTCTGCCCTGAATGCACTAATGCTCTGCGGATGAAATAAAGTTATGGTTGAAAAAATTATATCCACTTGAGATATCTATGAAATACCTGATAATGTACAGGATGGAAAAAAAAAAAAAAAGAATAAGAATATTCACTGTGCTCATAAATGTGAGAAGCTTTTTAGCTACTGAAGAGTTGGAAGATTTCTTGACAAAGGAATGCAAAAGTAGAAATACAGTTTTAGAAGTTATCTTGTAACGTCTCTGCTCAGGGTCACAGTTTCATGAGAACATACTTCATTCAAAGCCACTGAAAATTTCTTTTTTCTTGCAGTATTTGGTTTGTTAGATTCTAGAGGAGGAGATATATTTTGAGCCAAATTACTTTATGAATCTGTTGATTTCTGTTTTATTGCTGTTTACCTTATATTTAAAAGTATAAAATATGGTGATGAAATTATTCTTTAAAAATATGTAGTCTAATAAGGACGGTCCAATTATTTAAAATGTATTTTACATAATATATTGGGCAATATGCTCTGAAATGTAGTTATCAGTCTTTATAATATTATAAAATAAATCTCTATTAAAAATGTCCATGGAAGAAATACAGTCAAGATTAAAATTAAATTGTTGAAGTGTTAAATTCAATCTGAATTTTATTAAATAGGATGTATATGACTGTAAGCAAGTCACTGAATTTTCTGTGCCTTACGTCATAGTTTACAAAAAGCCTCTTCATAGATTTTTTCTTACATATAGTACAGGATACTGTGCAGGACAGGAGATACGTATTGCAAAATATATATACACTACCAGCAAAAGAAAAATATCTAGCTATAAAGGAAATACTCCTGAAGGTCAGTAGATTCACAGACATCTGAATAGAAAATGTTTCCTTGAGACAGCTAAACTGCCAAATACGGTGCCTCTCCAGGTAGATTAATTCACTCTCACTGGTTGGAAATAATACAAACCTACAAGCTAAGTTCAACCTTTAAAAGTTAAACCTAATCAATTACTGGAAAGGAAAGTTATGTGTATTTAACATGAGAAATATTCCACCTGCTTGTCAATATCTATATCATGACTTTTTATATCTGAGCTAGTTTTCTTGTCTTTTTTATAGCACAAGAAATGTACTACACCTAGGGAGTGGTTTCTTGAGTATCATGCACAAATACATTAAATGAATCATCCTCTTATCCTACTGTTGACTAAAGGGAGATCTATATAAAATAAAATCTAGTATAGAAAGAGATGAAGCACACTCTAAAAATACTTATTCTTTTGTACTCTTTGCAAAGGGAAACCTAGACATCTCCTCTGTATAAATGTGGTATGCTTCATACCTACATCAGTACTTTACCTAGTTTTCAGCAGTCTCTTTGGGAGGGCACAAGTCTCTTAGGATCAGGAAAATATGAGTCTAGACTTTAAAATTCAGCAGGATCATTGGTTCCTTTTGGTCTGAAACTGGGGAAAGAAGAGTCAAACCTACACATCTGTCAGCATTTCTCAATGACTTTCTTCCCTTCTTCTATTTTTGCTAACCAAGGTCATCATCTGTTCTGTGAATAGGTACTGTTCATCCTTTCTGTGAAGTTTCATGCTTTCTAGGTATATATGTAATGCTATGTGGCATGTGAGAGCATCTGGTTCATTAAGTTACTTGGCTCAGGACTATGCAGCATAAAAGAAATAGCAAGTAACAAAGAAAGTGATAAATTAGACACACACACACAGAGCTAACAAACAGATGATTACAGAAACAATAATGAAGACCAGCACTCTTCAGCTTCTGCCTGATCAGTCACTAATGAAGCTACTCAGACACAGTCTTGGAAAGAGTCACGCTGAACTTTGTAACTGATAACAAGGGAGAATCAAGTCTGCCATGAGTATTATGGGGCATCAGAAGGGCTTGTAGGACTGTGAAAAGCTTATAATGGGATTTTCAGTGGAAAGGTCAAAGGTGGGGTAATGGAAAGCAGAAGACGAATGGGAAAAGAACAAGTGTGAGAAAACAGAGAGGAGAGAGAGAAAGGTGAGCAGACTGCCAGGCTACAAGTGTCTGACTCAGCCAAACACCAAACAAGATACTGTTTTTGAGATGAGTGCTGAAATGTCTTTGTCAAGACAAAGTCAAATCTAAACAGGCTCCAACTTTTCCCAGGTGCAGTCAAGAGGATTTTAATTTAAAATGAGAAACAAAAGGTTGACTGGACATGGGCCAGAGGTTTTCCATCCTCTGTCTTGGACTTGCGGTATGTATGTCCTACCTTGGTGCCAGTTTAGGAGCCTAAAATTATTCATTGATTCTAATAATTGAGCTAATTTTTGTCTACATCCCTTATTCAGCAGTAGATAACATCCTTGTTGGCAGGCTCCAGAAAGAGGGATGGGACTGACTGAGAGCATTCATGTAATGCTTTTGATTAGAATGGGGCACTATTGCATGGATAGAATGCCTAAGCTGAAGAAGTACATGTACATGTATTATGCAAAACAACATAGACTTACTATATTACATATGCCATGCATTTGGAAGGTAAAGGTAATTTTGAAAAGATCTGAGGAACTGACATTTTTCAAGGAAGTTAGGTCTTTCCTCTATGCCAATTCTGTTTAATGAATATAAAGAACACATTATTCTTTAGAGCTGAGTATACAGTGCCCCAAAGCACTCTTGCCCTTCCAGCCATTATGGCATAGTCACTGTTTTGTTCAAGAATTTTTTAACTGATCTATTTTATCAAGGGGATAGTAAATGTATACAGCCAAGTCTTGTAACCTGTCCATGGTTTCCCTTTTTATCCTGTACTGAAGAGTAGCTTAAGGAGAAGCAGAGGTTACTCCAGATTTCACAAATCAATATTTCACTTAGCAATACAGTCATGGATCAGAACCATAACTGTGTCCCAGCAAATGAAATAAGGGCATTATCCTTTCCCCATTGGAATTACATTCAACAAAAAAATCCTAAACATGAGTAAAACTCCTGAGCCAGGATTTGGAGATACAAGCTTCCTTCCATCAAGTAAGACACTTTTCTATGATAATTCTGTGAACTAGTGCTTAAAGCATCTTCTGACATGAGATTGCTTTATCCCAGTAGCCAGCTTGTATACCTGCTTTGAAAGGGAACCTGAGCAGAAGGTTTACTTGGATGTTTGTAAGTCTAAAAAAAAAGGGAGCATTAAGAAGAGGATGGAACTTATGTGTACTGTCTAAAAAATCTCTAATTTCAGCTCGTTCCCTGTCTATTTCACCTATTCACATCTCCGGAACCTTTAGATCTTCACTGACATTTCTGTACCTAAATTTTAAATAAAACACATTCTTACTGGAGATGGGTTTCTAATCAAACAAATCACATTCCTGTACTCAATATTATGACTCCTTCAAGAACTTAATTCTCTCTTTTTTTTTTTTTTTTTTTTGAAGTGCAGCTGCTCTCTCCTTACTGTGGATTGAACTAATATACTGCATCAAATTAACTCTGAGACTAGAGAAGTACAGATTTTGTGCTGGTTTGCTGTTATCACGTGATTTCAAAGTCTGCATTTTAGTAAAACATTTAGCTTTGGTGTATGTTGAAAAAAAAAAACAAAACAAAACAAAATGAAAAGTTATGGCCAGTGAGATTCAGATGTGTGTGGAAAAAAGCCTTGCCAGCCTGGTTGCATAACCAAGGAAAGAGAAAAACAAAACAAAACAAAATAAAACAAAACAAACAAACAAAAAACAATTAATACTTATTTCTTCTCTTTCAAAACTACAGTGCAAAATAAGGACTTGTAATTTTAACCTGCTGTAAAAGGCAAAAGAAAATTCAGATTTTTTATCTGAACTGTAGCCACACTGTTGAATTCTGAGGAGTTCACTAACTCAATTTAAGGAGGAGAAAAGAAGTCATAAGCAAATTCATGCTATGAGCGTTGTTAGCAAGTTTCCATCTCACAGACTTCCAGAGGTATGAAAGATTCTATACATTTGTAAGCAACTCTGATTACTTTCACGACCTAACTATTGGCTTATCTGTTTTTCCAGTGTGTCCCAGTGTATCATGCTGGTATGCGACTGTAAATTATTAATTTGTAGGCAAATGACAAATACTAAACTTCAATACACAAAATATTCCAAAACTCAGAAATCAAACAGAAAGGAAGTTTTTGCCATTAAATTTGGGAAAAAAAAAAAAAAAAAAAAAAAAAAAAAAAAAAAAAAGACCAGAAAGCTTTGATTTACAATGTCCTAACAAGGCTAACTCCTCAGAAAAGTTTTGTTGTTGTGTTTATTTATTTACTTAGTTATTTAGTTAAATACGTGTCTATGTAGGGTTATTCTTAAATAAAGATGAACCCTACAGTAATTCAATAATCTTAGAAGGATGCCATATATTCGGCTGATATATGTTTCTTTTCAAGACTTGCAAGGTAAAGTAATCTTTATAAATGTTCATAAATACTCAGCTCTTTTGAATCTTCATAATGTTTCTACAACAGAAATTTCTGATTATATACAAGGTATGTCTAAATGATAAAACAAAACTGCATTTTCATTAAAAAAAAAAAAAAAAAAAGCTCCAAAGTGGTCCACAGAACAGCCATCATTTCTAACAGCTCCATTATTCAAGGAGAAGACCTATTTTTCTATCTTTCCATGCTTTGGAGGTCATTTGGAAGCGATATATCAAATTGTTCAGAAATACATCCTGAAGTATGCAAGTATATATCCTAGTATATCTATTGAAAACATTGCTATACAGGATGACAGTAATATCCAAATAAAGCTTGGAATATTTTAGTAATATATAGAAAAAATCAATAGCAGACTGTTATCTTGAAAGGGCTTAAAAATCAGTACGAAAAGGAGCTCAGTATATATATATAAAATGACTTAAGGAGAAAAAAGAAAAAAAGATAAATTAAAAAAAAATATATATATCTTTAGGGTCCTATCCCAAACCTAAATGAACTCAGCAAAAATATTTCTACTGATCTGATTATTTTTCACAGACTTATTAAGAGATGTTATGTGCAGGTTTAGCTTTGTCTCTAGTGCATGGAGAAAACTAAATGCTTGATTAGATGTCTAAGATATATGGAGTGAGACATCTTTTGGGAGAGCTCATCTTTCTGTTTTGACTTTAAATGGGGCACAAGTAATAAGTTTTAACTAGACAGCTGGCATACGGATGGCTAAAACAGAGGCAAGGCCAACTGTAACTGATAAATAAAAGATACACTCAGCATAGGCAAGGGCTTACTTTAATCCTAAATCTTCTGAAAATATATGCAAACTAGGGACTCTTGTTCCAGCTGTCCTTGTACGCATCTAGCTGTATCTTCACAAATTGTTCACTGAAATTAATTTGAACCATTTTAGAGAGTGAAATCTACTTTATCACTTTGTTCACATGTATATGTGAATTCTTAAAATGATGAAGAAGGATATTATCTGGAATCTGTTTGGAGAACAGTATGAAGGAAGTAACACAATGGACATGCCAAAACCCAAGGCAGCAATACATTTCTCATTCACTGCACGGGACAAGCCTAGCAGAAACTAGGGAAATTGAATAAATTAAGCATTTCTGGGTGAACTAACATGCCTTAACTCACTTCAGAAGATAGACAGCATGGCTTTGAGATACCCTTCTCCAACTCTTAAATTTTTCTTTTGTCTCTTATATTTCTGCTTTTATGCCCACGCCTTCACAATTATGGCTAAATATAAATAAAATCTTAACTGAAGGTCAATCCCCAACATATAAATTTAAGAGTTCTCTTTGATAGGAAAAGCCAAAGACCTTTAGAGGTAAAACACAGGAAATTCTGATTAGCTTCTAGTCTGTTTGATGCCAAAAAGGTAAACATAATTCTATTCAAAATTCTTTTTATTTGCTGTCTGTTCTTTCAAATGTCTTCAGTTTAGATTATATGTCATGACAAATAAATTGGATGATGATGTTTGCCATTATCTTGTACGGATGGAATGTACACTTTAATAAACTATACATATAAAGTTGCAATGAATGTTGACCCCATCACAATCAAATGAGGATAGAAATTGAAATCCATTCAGAGAATATAGACCTCTTAAGACTGCAGATTTGAGGCCACATGGATTTTACAAAACCGAGTTAGAGTATTTTTTTTTAAACTACCTAAGAAAAAACAGTGTTTGTGATCGCCATAATATTCATTAGTGGTGATTTCTGAACCATCTTTAGTCAGAACATCCTAACATTAAATGCAAAATGGTAAGGAAAATGACATTGTTCTAATATATGCAAAGTAAAAAAAAATGTATTTTTCCTGAGGACACTGGCATATCACAAGTGCAAAATGTGTAGGCAAAGGAAGATTTTATTTTTTATTATTTGTGTGTGTGTGTGTGTGTGTGTGTGTGTGTGAACAGATGTGTTGGGTTAACTAATCCCGTCTCTATCACTTAACGGTAACATAGCCATCCTGCATCCAAAGTATATCTCATTTATGTAAGTATTTCAATGGAAAAGCTTATCTGATTCATTTTAAAGAATCAGAAACACTATATATTTAGTGTTTGATGTAAACTTTAATAGCATTGCTATGTAGAAAGTTGCACTGAAGCAGAAATAACAGCTGGGAACTGTGTCACGACTGAACCTAGAAATCTAGAAACGAATCTGGAATGAAAGGACATTCAATTTGTAGGTTAAAAAAAAAAAATAAAAAAAAAATTAGTGGCCAAGCTAATAAATAGAAAGTTATCAATGTGTGAACCAAAAGAAAACCGAAAGAAAAAAAGATCTCATTTTAAAGTTTGAGCTATAACATCATCTCTGGATGTGGGTAAGGTGTTGGCCTCTTGACTCCAGTCATTACACAGATGGGTGAGAGAGAAGGCAGCTATTGACTGAAAGCAGGAAATATGATGAACCTCCTACAGAGTAAGAAAGACCAAGAGGATTGTGTGATCAGACAGCCCCTAGGAAGCTGCTTTTAGAACTGTCTACACAAAATTAAAAAGTAAAAAAAAAAAACGACAACACTAACCAACCAACCAGAAAACAAAACAAAACAAAACAAAACAAAAAACCTTTTGCTGTCTTGACAAAGCTTAAAAAGGGTGCATGTGCTCCATGCAGTCAGCAGTCTTGGAAGCAAATTCTTCTGCTTTAGTAATGGGTCACAGCTGGTTTCAGCTGTGTACTGAAAGCTTCAATTTAGGTATGACCGAGCATTTACTCAGCTTTACGCAAAGGTGTTTGATGCTTGTGATGGCAAACCTGGATGGATTAAATGTATACTTTGAATACAACAATAGTAACAAAAATATCTCCAAAAGCAAACCAAACAAACATGTTTGCTGGAAAAAAAAAAAAAAAAAAAAAAAAAAAAAGAATTGGATGAAACTCTTCATCTAGACAAATAAAGGGAATAAAGATAGGAAGGATGCATGGATATTATATACTGAAATACAAACCCCATGTGCCAGTTATGCCCTGAATATATTTTTTTTGTGTTATGTTTCTTATTGCCAATCCACATTAAATATATGAGAAAGATCGAGTAACAACATGTGATGACAAAAAGTATTTTCTAGGGAACAGTTCTAAACTTCAGTAGGAGGTATTTCAGTTGGTATTAATGGGTTTTGGATTAGGACATAGATTCTTGTTTTCAAATGCCCTGTACTCTGAGGAAATTCAGAACAAGCAGGAGAGAACTATTTTCACTAAACTGTACCCAAAACAGTACCCAAGTTTTGCTAAAAGAAAATACCAAAAGAAGTCAGACAATTTGGGTTACAGTACAAATTACTGTGTGAAATAATATTTAGTCATCTCTCTTTTTTTTTTTTTTTCTTAATATATTAAACACTGCACAATCACCAATCAAAAAGAAAATTTTCTGTATAGCTTTCATTGTAGATATGGGGTTTTAAAACATCCTTGAATTCAAGAGATAGGTGGTGGAAATGTGAGTTAACGAGGACACAATATGAAACTAACATCCTGTTTTATTACAATGTCGCCACCCATTATTTAATTGTGACCCACTGTGAAGAATAGGGAACCATTTGAATCCACCCTCAGCCTTGGCAATAAAAGTGATTGATCTCCAGTACTTCACTGACATTCACAGCTTTCAAGATGGTACAGAATTATTTTGAAAACTTTATATTGAATACATAAGTTGGTGTGCACATTCTTCACAAAGATGGATTTCACTAATGCATGTTTCTCCATTGCTTTATAATTAACTGTTTCTATTTCAGCAGCACATATAACCTCTAACAGAGATGGAGGCCCCAGGTGAGCAAGACACCATGCAAATGTCTGATGAGCAACTATCCAAGACCTGAACAGTTTATCATCAAAACAAAAAACAACACTTAAGCTTTAGCCACTTTCCAGAGCAGAAAAATAAAGTGATCACCCCCATAATTTCTTAAGTCCTTGATAAAACATGGAGAGATCTAGATTCATCATTCTCATCTGCTTGCTAATTTTAACAAGAATATGGATAGTAAGTGATGAATGTCAACTATTGACGTTTGTATCCTTTGCCATCAGAAAGCTTCATTATGACAGACTGCTGCTTACCTCACCTACCATTAAAGCTGTTTCCAAGAAAATAATAGAAAAAAAGGAGTACCAGGACACCTAAGAAAACGACCTTCACTAGAAGTCTAGAAGTTAATATTAACTGAAATTAAAAAATCTATTTCCCTCCCTCCCTCTCTTCCCTCCTTCCCTCCTTCCCTCCTTCCTTCCTTCCTTCCTTCCTTCCTTCCTTCCTTCCTTCCTTCCTTCCTTCCTTCCTTCCTTCCTTCCTTCCTTCCTTCCTTCCTTCCTTCTCCCATCCAAGTGTATATCCCTTCCTCTTTTGCTCTGTTGTAGTGACAGGAAACTGAAGAAAACTGATGTACTAACAGTGCTAATATGACATTCAAAAAGTGACTTTTTGATTTTCAATTAACCTTGCACAAACAGGAAATATAGAAATCTCTCCCCTTTGTTCTTGGCTGTGTATGCTATCCAGGCTAGCATTGATAGCAGTGAACAAGAGGGGCAGGGATGGGGAAGGGGAAATTGGCATCTTGTTCAAGCACTCCACTGCTATTTGCACAAAACGAGACAAGACTACCCTACAGTAATTACTCTCTGAAGGGGGAAACAGGTAGGAGAGAGAGTGCTCTTGTCATTTGTTTGACTTAATTGTATACTTTTATGAGCTGTCTGGCTGGAAGGTTTAAAGTTACTTTCAATAACAATTTCAAAAGAATTTGATTTGAGATTTCCCAGCAGGGCTTCCTACCAAGCAGCAGGACCCTTTTCTTCCTTCCAGCTCCCTGTTCACTACTCTCCTCAGTACTCTCCTCTTCTCCCTCTTCTTCCTGCCTCCAGGAACACCATCATTGTTTTATTTGGCTAAGAGAAACCAGCCTGGATAATTAGCATAAAGTCATTTTTTATATATGCTTAAATAAATAAGACTAAGAAAATGTATGAATAAGAACAGCCATTTCTAAGACACTGAACACAGGAAAAGTGAGTCATAGTTTGGTTTTCCTTTGGCTGCCTTAGAAAAAATGGCATTATAGATGGGAAAAGATTCATTAGGTATCTGCAGAACAGGCTAGAGAGTGAGTTGAGGATATTTGTACAAAACATCTTTACTTTTATGAAATAAAAAAATAGAATTAAAGTGAAGCACATTTCTTGAGAATATATGAAAGAGTCTAGAGAATTATTTCTCAACTTCATGAGGAAATATTTCTTAGATGTAGGTCTTCAGAGATATTTGGTGGGCCACAAATTAATGCATTTTTGTTCATATATATATATATGAAAAATAAATATAGAAGTATGATCTTGGTTTGTGGGAACTGAGCTTTTCCTGGTATATCATCCAAGATCCTTTGTCTATGGATAATTTGAGTTAATGTGATATTAACAAGCTATATCCAGCAAACTGTAGACTGATAGATGAAGATAGACCAGATAAATATCTGTTCCCTCATTCAATGTGCACTTTTAAACTATTAGGTAAAAGTTATTGTAGGAAATACTATACTCTTGCTCAGTTAAATCCATAAACTCTAAGTTTAGGGCTTTTTTATTACTACTATTTCATTTGCATTTTTAAGAAGCACAGCCTAAATTTTTGTTTTGCTTGCTTTATTTTTGGCTTAGGAGAAACAAAGACAAATAAACTCAGATATTTTCACAAGAAAATAGTTATTTTTTGTTAAAGGAGATCCCTTAAGATCCTTAAGCTTTATATTTATGATAATGTCAATGTCTATTTACAGTCATAAACTCGATCCATCATTTATGTACTTTCTATTCATGATGTTAAAATATATGAGTAACACTTCTGTAATGTCACCAAAATCAGTCATGTTCAATTTTTCACCTATCTGGGAAAGATGCTTGGGTACTTGATGTCAAACTCCTAGCTTGGAAACATTTCACACATAACACATGAATATGTTACAGGTCAATTGCTCTTATTTCATTAAAAGGGAAAAGATGTTTTTTCATATATGAACATAAATTATAATACCTGTAGTTCACTCTCACATACAAAGTTCAAACTATTTTTATGTCTGTAGCAGTAATTAACACCACAACCATTTGTTTTGCATTTTTGAAGCCTGAGGTGACTACTAGTTGTACATCTCTATGACCATTAACCAGAACAGCCTATGGATACTTAACATATACTTGAACTTAATCAACAGCATCCAGTATGTAAGGGTCTGGAACACCAAACTCATCTATCAAAAATGTTTGTGCCTCATTGTTCTTTTCACTGTTTTGAAATTGTTTTTTTTTGCATCTGAAATGAGCTCTTTATTCAGGTGACTGAAAAAAAATAAAATTCACCTGACAATAGCTTAATTCTCCCTTCTGACCTGCTATAACATGTATATATTAACAAGTCAAAGACAAAAACTGAGAGAAACTGAACTTAGGTCATTAATTTCTGAAGTAAATGATTTCAATATTGCTTAATTTTCAGTGGGCATATTTGTTTGTCTATAAGAAAAACTTAAAAGATTTTAGGGATAAAGAGGTAATTATCAGACTATCTGTATATTTTTGTATTACATTCTCTATTTTGAAAACCTTCAAAAGATGTGATGTGTATTTCATTTACAGATCTAATCAAGTGCATCTTTTACTCAGAAAAAAGGTCATTTTTTTCCTGTTTTTTCCATTGAATGAGAAAAAAGTTGTATAGGTGTCCTGTGACAAACAAACGTAATAATTTCCTAATGTAATTAGTTTGTGTCTTAACACAAACATTCTCTTTGAGTAGTGGAACAAGGTTCATATTTTAAATAGTAACTTCAGACAACTGAGTAAAGTGGATAGGAGCTCCCTTTAAATTGTAACACTGTTACTTCAGGAGGCCACATCACTCAACAGCAAAAGTTTTTACCTGAGATAGAGAGATGAACCTTGTACCAAGTTTTGTCTACAAAGGTTGAAGTTAGAAATTTGAAAAACCTGCACCTATTTATGCACACTTTTACACTTTCTATAAAATATTTTCTAAACAAATTCAACATTTTTCATCTCTAAATGCCCTGTATGAGTTAAGAGTATGGTTTGAAAACTGACTGAACAGTGCACATGTGTGAACTACTCCTTTAGGAAATTAATAAGTTATTAACTTTTAATTAATTAGTAATCAATGTATAATAAACAGTCATGCAATCAGAGTGTATTGTTTCTTTTCCTATCTAGGTAGTAGTGTTTGTTTAAAAAATGTATATATATACATATATATTTTAAAACTGAGAAAATGGCAACTAATTGGGTTATCTCACCAATCTTTATGGTATTTTGAGGAAGCGTACAAGAAAAATGAATAGATTTAAAACTACTATGTTTAGAAACTATTTCTGCATTTTTCAAGCAGAAATACCTGAGAAATAACAACTCACTTCTATCCGCACAGAAAAAAAAGAATATATTATGTGAGTGACCTTTATTGTTACAAATTATAAAAAGTTGTAAGCTGACTAACATTGAATTTATTCTATTATAACTGTGATCAATAACAGATTGTGAAGTCTATTTAGTGAAATTAAGATGTGAAAGAAAAATTAAATATGATTATATCACATATAGATTTTGACCCTGTACCTCCTAGGTTTTGCATGTGATGTTTTCTAAAAACTTTAAAGACCATAACAATAAAGATAGGTTTCATTAATTCCACTCCCCTTCTTCTCTTAGGATAATGTTATCTGATAGCTTTTAATACTACATTCTGCTTGTATTTTTAAGAAAGTACAAGAAAGTTTAGTGTCCTTCAGTGATGCTTTCACCAGAAAAAAAAAAAAAAAGCTTGAGCTATCATTAGTTCTGATTTATATATTATGAGTAATCAAGGACAAAATCAGTCTACATAAATTTTGTACAAAACTACCACCACCACCACCAACAAAAAAACATCCACAAACAAACAAAACCAAACCAAAACAAACAAACTACCAACAGTGTCTTTTGCAAAACTCATTATTCCTTAAGACCAGACAATACCAGATCTAAAAAGACAGCAAATATATAAACTGTTTCTCCTAAAGCTGCAGTTAAATAGGATGAAAGTTCTTTGTCTTCTCTGCTCTCTCTCTCTTCTAACCTAGCACTGCAGGTCACTACAGTAATGATCTCCCACAGCCGGTTCCATCATTAAGCTCCCTAGTTATTATTTATTACTCTTATGAAAAATATAAAAGATAGACACATGATGAGATAACCTCTTGATTCATATTCACACTTAAATGCCATCTTCTCTTTTTTCCATTTTTCCATCTTTTCTTTATTTCCATTTTTCTTTTTTTTCTTTCCTTTTATTCCTTTGTTCTTTTTTTTTTTTCTTTTTCCTTTTATTCTTTTTTTTTTTCCCTTTTCCTTATTTTAATCTTTTTTTTTTTATTTTATTTTTCCCTTTTTTCCATTTTCCCTTTTTTTATCCTTTTTTTTTCTCGTGTCGTGTCGTGTCGTGTCGTGTCGTGTCGTGTCGTGTCGTGTCGTGTCGTGTCGTGTCGTGTCGTGTCGTGTCGTGTCGTGTCGTCTCCTCTCCTCTCCTCTCCTCTCCTCTCCTCTCCTCTCCTCTCCTCTCCTCTCCTCTCCTCTCCTCTCCTCTCCTCTCCTCTCCTCTCCTCTCCTCTCCTCTCCTCTCCTCTCCTCTCCTCTCCTCTCCTCTCCTCTCCTCTCCTCTCCTTCTTCTGCTTTTTCCCTTCCTATTACGTTGGAAATCTGTTGTTCTTTTTTTAATTATTATTTTTTTTCTTTTTTCTTTTTTTTCTTTTTTTTTTTTTTATTTTCAAAACAACTTTTTGTTGTTTTATTTTTTTTTTCTTTCACAAAAATGTATTTTGAATTTTTTATATGACTTTTTATATTTTTTTTTCTGAACTCCTGATCTTGGTGAAAGCATTTTCAAATGTTCACATTTTGTTTCAAAGCAAATTTAATTCTTCTTTAGTGCCTTTTTAGTCATGGCTCAGTCTATGTTCCTTTAAATATTTCACTGACTTGATTTAGTTTTATGACTAATCTTAGGTAGATTAAGTATCAAGACTGTAGTATATACAAATTTGTGATTTTTTACCCAAGCACATCACATTTGTTTTTTAATGTGGTATCTTGAAAGCTCTTTGAGCATGTCTTCTATAAGCTTACATTCCCAATGTTTAGTCTCAGACCAGTGCTGATTTCTTTGTCTGAAAATTTCAAGCTGAATCAGTTTAGCCATTTCCGAGTAAGAAAAAATACAGTGATGTTTACAAACGTTTAATTTGGTATTATTCCACTTGACTAACTCCAAATGGCTGAAACTCGAAACATCAAACTCAGAAAGCATGCAATACTCAGTGAGAAAGGACAGAAAATGAAACCATAAAAGAAACGAGACTTAAAGTTATGAATATTTAAATTTGGCATATTTACAAATTAAGACAGTCCATTATTCATTCTGTTTTTCATGGTGCCCTCAAGCTAACAGCATTTAGTATACAGGGTGCACATGAGATACCTTTCGATTTCACAGAATCACAGAATCACAGAATTTGTCTAGGTTGGAAGAGACCTCGAGATCATCGAGTCCAACCTCTGACCTAACACTAACAAGTCCTCCACTAAACCATATCCCTAAGTTCAACATACTAACATCTTTTAAAGACCTCCTGGGATGGTGATTCCACCACTTCCCTGGGCAGCCCATTCCAATGCCTAACAACCCACTCAGTAAAGAAGTTCTTCCTAATATCCAACCTAAAACACCCCTGGCGCAACTTTAGCCCATTCCCTCTCATCCTGTCACCAGGCACAAGGAAGAACAGACCAACACCCACCTCGCTACAGCCTCCTTTAATGTACTTATACAGAGCAATAAGGTCGCCCCTGAGCCTCCTCTTTTCCAGGCTGAACAAACCCAGCTCCCTCAGCCGCTCCTCATAAGACTTGTTCTCCAGGCCCCTCACCAGCTTCATCGCCCTTCTCTGGACTTGCTCGAGCACCTCCATGTCCTTCTTATAGCGAGGGGCTCAAAACTGAACACAGTACTCGAGGTGCGGCCTCACCAGAGCCGAGTACAGGGGGACCATCACTTCCCTAGACTTGCTGGCCACACTGCTTCTTACGCAAGCCAGGATGATGTTGGCCTTCTTGGCCACCTGAGCACAATGCTGGCTCATATTCAGCCGACTGTCCACCATCACTCCCAGGTCCTTCTCCAACAAGCAGCTTTCCAACCACTCCTCTCCCAGCCTGTAGCTCTGCTTGGGGTTATTGCGCTTCAGGTGCAGGACCCGGCACTTGGCCTTCTTGAACTTCATACAGTTGGCCTCAGCCCATTGGTGCAGCCTATCCAGATCCTCCTGCAGAGTCTTCCTACTCTTGAGCAGATCAACACATGCACCTAACTTGGTGTCATCTGCGAACTTACTGAGGGTGCTCTTGATCCCCTAGTCCAGGTCATCGATAAAGATATTAGAGGACCGGCCCCAGTACCGAGCCCTGGGGAATGCCACTAGTGACCGGCCTCCAGCTGGATTTGACTCCATTCACAACTCTTTGGGCTTGGCTATCAAGGCAGCTTTTAACCCAACGAAGTCCAAGCCATGAGCAGCCAGTTTCTTGAGGAGAATGCTGTGGGAGACGGTGTCAAAAGCCTTGCTGAAGTCAAGGTAGACCAAATCCACAGCCTTTCCCTCATCCACCAAGCACGTCACTTTGTCATAGAAGAAGATCAGGTTCGCCAAGCAGGACCTGATTTTCATAAACCCATGCTGACTGGGCCTGATCACCTGGTTGCCCTGCAAGTGCCGCATGATGACACTCAAGATAATCTGCTCCATGAGCTTCCCTGGCTTCACTGAGGTCAAACTGACAGGCCTATAGTTTCCCGGGTCTGCCCTCCGGCCCTTCTTGTAGATGGGTGTCATGTTTGCTAGCCGCCAGTCAACTGGGACCTCCCCCGATAGCCAGGACTGCTGATAAATGATGGAAAGCGGCTTGGCCAGCTCCTATGCCAGTTCTCTCAGTATCCTCAGGTGGATCCCATCTGGCCCCATTGACTTGTGTACATCCAAGTGCCATAGCAGGTCGCCAACCGTTTCCTCATGGACAGTGAGGGCCACATTCTGCTCCCCATCCCCTTCCACCAGCTCAGGGGACTGGGTATCCAGAGAGGAACTGGTTTTGCCGCTAAAGACTGAGGCAAAGAAGGCATTAAACACCTCCACCTTTTCCTCATCTTTTGTAACTAAGTTCCCCCCAGCATCCAGTAAAGGCTGGAGATTCTCCTTAGTCTTCCATTTTGTGTTGATGTATTTGTAAAAACATTTTTTGTTGCCTTTAATGGCAGTAGCCAGATTGAGCTCCAGATGACATTCGGCCTTTCTCATTTTGTCCCTGCACAGCCTCGCAACATCCTTATAGTCCTCCCTAGTGGCCCGCCATCTTTTCCAAAGATTATAAACCCTCTTTTTCCTCCTAAGCTCAAGCCACAACTCTCTGTTCAACCAGGCTGGTCTTCTTCCACACCAGCTCGTCTTTGGGCATGTGGGGACAGACTGACTGCTCCTGCGCCATTAAGATTTCCTTCTTGAAGAGTGCCCAGTCTTCCTGGATTCCTCTGCCCTTCAGAACCACCACCCAAGGGACTCTGCCAACCAGTGTCCTGAACAGTTCAAAGGCAGCCCTCCGGAAGTTCAAATACAGCGGTTTTACTGGTCCCCTTCCTGGCTTCTCCAAGAATGGAGAACTCTACCATTTCATGGTCACTCTGCCCAAGACAGTTTCCAACCACCGCATCTCCCACCAGTCCTTCTCTGTTTGTGAAGAGAAGGTCTAGCGGGGCACCTCCCCTGGTAGGGTCACTAACCAGCTGTGTCAGGAAGCTATCTTTCACACTCTCCGGACACCTCCTAGACTGCTTTCTCTGGGCTGTGTTGTGCTTCCAGGATATATCTGGGAAGCTGAAGTCCCCCACAAGAACAAGCGCTTACAATTTCACAACTTCTGTCAGCTGCCTTTAGAAGTCCTCATCAGTCTTCCCATCCTGGTTCAGTGGTCTATAGCAGACCTCCACCAGGATGCTTGCCTTGTTGGCCTTCCTGCTGATCCTAACCCACAGGGACTCAACCTTATCATTCCCAGTCTCAAGTTCCGCAACATCAGAATTCCCTCTGATATAGAGAGCCACACCACCACCCCTTCTGTGCTGCCTGTCCCTTCTGAAGAGCCTATAGCCAGACATTGCAGCACTCCAGTCAGGAAAGTGGTCCCACCATGTTTCCATGATGGCAACTAAGTCGTAGCCTGCCTGCCACACGATAGCTTCCAGCTCCTCCTGTTTGTTACCCATGCTGTGTGCATTAGTATAGATGCACTTCAGTTGGGCCACTGCCTTCTCTCCCAGCCTTGCCATTGTTACCCCTGGCACAGCTCTAACAAGCCTTGTTTCAGCCCATCCCCCTTCCCACCTAGTTTAAAGCCCCCTCAATGAGCCCCGCCAGCTCCCGGCCTAGGATCCATTTTCCCCTTAGAGATAGGGACCCATATGCAGCCATCAGGCCGGGTGCTGAGTAAAGTGCCCCATGGTCAAAAAACAAACAAAATTTGTGTGTTGGCACCAGGCTCTGAGCCACATGTTTATCAGGTGGACTTTCCGTTTCCTCTCTGTACCCCTCCCTGCCACCGTAGGGATAGACGAAAACACCACCTGTATTCCCGCTCCATCCACTAACCGTCCCAGTCCCCTAAAGTCCCATTTGATAGTCTTCAGGCTTCTCTCTTTAATGTCATCACTGCCAGCCTGGACTATTAAAAGAGGATAACAGTCAGAGGGGCGAACCAGGTTGGGAAGCTTTCTGGCAATGTCCCTGACCCTGGCCCCAGGGAGGCAGCAGACTTCCCTATGGGTAGGGTCAGGCCGACACATAGGGCCCTCTGTTCCCCTGAGAAGGGAGTTGCCCGCAACAATCACCCTTGTTTCTGTCTTGATGGAGGCATTCCTGAGGCATGGAGTCAACTTCCTCGCCCTAGGCATCCTCCTGGGTAGACTTACTACCTCTTCCTCTGCTACCGGTCTCTCGAGCTCCAGGGCCTCAAACCTGTTGCGTAAGGGCACCTGGGATGGTGGGGCCGGTAGGGGGGGCATCACCTGTGATGTCGAGCAGGGACCTGTCTCCATTCCTTCTCAACTCCTAGGTCCCCTGCCTCTTCCCAACAGCAACAGGGCAGGGGGTCCACCCCCATTTGGGGTGTCTCACCCCAGCACCTGTCCTTCCACCTGGCCGTGCAGGGAGTTGCTCCACAAGTCTATCTTGTGCTCACACTCCCTGATATCCCTCAACCTCTTGATCTCCTTGAGTTCTGCCACGAGGTGGACCAGGTTGTCCACCTGCTCGCACCTCACGCACACAGTCTCTTTGCCCCCTGCAGGTAGGTGGTAGCAACAGGCTCAGGCACTCCCTGCATCCAGAGACCCAAACTGCTGCATTTTTGAGTGGGCAGTCGGTCTGGGTGTGTACAGACTTCCTGGAGAGTGCGCTGTGCCTGATGGAGATCATTGCAGCTGAGCTAGCAGTAGACTGCCGTTAGAGGAGTTGTTCGTATGGGCAGCGGGGAAAACGCTCTGCCCTCCCTTCTCGCCCTGCCTGCACAAAGTGCCACGCCATCCTTACTGACACACCACGCCCTGTTCGCCATGCTCCCTAGGGGCAGCTTTTGAATGGTCGGGGGAAGGGGGCGCTGCTCTGCAACACTCTGGCAACACTCTGCCCTTCCTGCTCGCCCTGCCTGTGAGAACTGTCGCACAAACTGCAACGCTACTCCCTTCTGATGTGCCACGCCCTCTTTGCCCATCCCAGTCACCCGCGCTCCCTATGGGCAGATTTTGAACGGGGGAGGGGGTGCTGCTGGCTCTGCCTACACCTTGTTCACATCCCTCGCGAGGGCTGCCAGGTCCTGGCAGCTTCCTCGAGTGGGTTTGGTGCCGGAAAAATTAGCCCTGCTTGTCCGATGTCCCGCTCCGCTGCAGAACACGTCTGCCTTGGAGTCAATCGCTTTGGCAAGTCAATTCAAATTCTTCTCAAAATTTTACAGTGATAAAAAACTAAGCTTTTCAAGATCTCTTGGGTAAAAGAGTTTATCTTACACCTCTTGGCAACAAGGTTGGCCTCCCTAGGAATAAAAGCAGAACTCATCTTCACTATCATTTTAGTTCATCCCTTGAAGAGGCATGCAAAATTTTGTGAATTTTCCATAAAAGGGTCTGAACTGTAGTTACACCTTGTGTATTCTGCAGCGTAACAATAAATCTTACTTTCAGTGTATTTGATGTTGTCTACTTGAATTTAAATAACTTTTTGGCTGTCTAGGCACTTGAAGTAACATATGGAAACATTTCTTTAGATGTAAGTCGTATGTTTGCATAGCTGATGTTCTCCATAAACATATGAAGGCACTGCTAGATTTCTTTTTCCCTCCTGAATGTTTAAGAAGTCAAGAAACTTTCAGGGAGATTCAGGGGCTCAGTAAAATACCTGTTTTTAAGACTAATTAATGACATTCCTCTATTCATAAGATAGACAGTTAAACCTAAGTTAGTCATCTTGGTGTGTTTTTTTTTTTCAGCCAGAAGCAAAAAATAACCACTTTAAAATAATAATTAATCTCCTCCCATGATAGACTATAAAGTAAGTTTGATCCCCTTAGAAGATGTTTATTTTCTCTATTAGAAAAGTGGCTCTGTTTCCTAGCTGCTAATCGGGGTTAACCTTCAACATCTTTTTAAGACTTTTGAAAGCTTATTGCAGAAGTACCTGTGTCCCACAGAACTGCAGCTGAACAATATTGGTGATTTCTTCTCACTGTATGATATGCAACCTTTTGCATGTTAGTGTCTTTTTTAGACACAGGTTGGGTACACTCACCTGAGCCTTAATTTGCCCTTGATATGCACAATTCTCAGTGCATACAAACACTTGATTATAATAAATGGTCAAAAGTTGTTTTCTGCTAATATACTTCCAATGTTGAATGAAGGTCAAGTGTTTTGTTTTGTTTGTTTGTTTGTTTGTTTGTTTGTTTGTTTTTCTCTCAAAGAGTGGTCAGACACTGGAATTGCCTGCCCAGAGAGGAGGCGGAGTTACCATCCCTCACGATGTTCAAGAAGTGCCTGGGCAAGGTGCTACAAGATATGATTTAGTGGGTAGTATTGGTGATAGGAGGACGGTTGACTAGATGATCTTGTAGATCCTTTCCAATCTTGTATTTCTGTTTCTATTATTTCTATACTTTTAAAAACACTGTTACGTGATTGAAAAAGATGACATAAAAGTCACAACATAACAAAAGATACAACCATAGATGTTACTTCAGTACCCCAGGAGCTACCCCAATATAGTGCATGTCCCTAGCAAGGCTCTGCCACTAAGCGAGTTCCTTGAACGCTCTTCCACAGCAGCTGAAGGTTCCTGACAGCACTGCTGGTTTTAGCCACAGGCAAAGTTGGTAATTTCCTCAAGGAGAAGATACTGATGAGAATAATGCAGTTATGGCCCTACTCTTTTTTCCATGGTGTAATGAAAAGGCAGGTCTGCAGTTATTGCCCTTGAGGGAGGAGTTGGGAGAGAGACACCACTGCTCAGAGGAACAGGAAATTTCAGTCAACAAAGCAATTGTCTGCTTTCTATCAGCCAATCATCCCCCATTAGGGATGACTTTCATTCTTCCAGTGGCAGCAGAACAGTAAGCCAACTCTCCAGGATATTTCCTTCTTTTCTTTCACACTTCTACCTCTTATTTATTTATTTTTTTATCTCCCCTTCTCATAACAGAAACCTCTCTGAAGCAAGGTTCCTTTTTCCTCATACATGTACTGTCAAGGCTCTGGTGTTTGCTCTGGTTCTCATTCAGGGTCTTGGACTGTAATTCCAGGGAATGATTAAGAGTACTTCATCCAGGCTGGACTTCTGATTTTATTTTTTCTCCCTATTAAGTTTCAGCTACTTAAAATAGAAATATTTAATAAAGTAAGAGAATGAATTTTGATGCTACCAACTGTTAAACAATTTAAGTTGTAGCTGTGCTTAACTGTAGAGTAAATGAACCCCTGGTCTGGGAGCTGTATGATCAAATGCAGTTAGAGAATAATTTAGTCCAGTAGAATATTTCAGTAATGAATAGAAACTCATTCTAGGCACATTTAAAGATCTCACTTGTCACTTGCTCCTGAGAGTCAGGTTCCATACAGATGTGTAAGTTCCTGAACAAACTTTGAATAAATTGTTCAAGTTCATATCACTAGCTGAGATTGTCAGCCGATTATTCCCAACCCTATAATACCTTGTAAGTGTGACAGAGTATGATAGTTTCTACAAACTTGTACAGATAACTAGCTGATAAATATCCAGACAAAAGATAGTCTTTGCTAACTATAGATTATAACCTTCTGGGTCAATAGCTCTTTTCCCACTCTGTCTTATTACAAGACTATTTTTAAATGACTAATAACAAAGAAAAGAATCAGAGGTCACAATAATGACCACTGTAGTACCTTCAGTTTTATAGCCCAAATGATTGAACAGGGGATTGTGTATTAGAAACCATATATTTTACTTGAAGACTAATCTATGGCCAAGTGGAAACCCTAGATGAGTTATTTTATTGCACCTTGTCTCAGCTACCTCATCAATAAACAGGAGAAGTAACATCTTTAAATACAATTGCATGAAAAAATGTAAAGGCAGTTTATAACAAGACAAGAGTGCTACAGTTGAAAAGACCAAAATGTGATTGCTTTCCATCATTTCAACATTTTAGCAATTCAACAACCTTGCTACTCTCTTCTCTCTCTCTTCCTCTTCTCTATCTCTACTATCTTCTCTTCATCTTCCTCTTCTCTTCTCTTATCTCTCTTCTCTTCATCTTCTCTTCTCCTTCTCTCCCATCCTTCCCTTCCCATCCTTCCCTACTTCCCTTCCCTTCCTCCTTCCTACTCCCCTTACCATCACTTCCCTTCATCCTTCCCTTCCCTTCCCTTCCTTCCTCTTCCCTTCCCTTCCTTCCTTCCCTTCTCCTTCTCCTTCCTTCCCTTCCCTTCCCTTCCCTTCCCTTCCTTCCCTTCCCTTCCTTCCCTTCCCTTCCCTACCCTTCCCTTCCCTTCCCTTCCCTTCCCTTCCCTTCCCTTCCCTACCCTATACCCTTCCTATCCCTTCCCTTCCCTTCCCTTCCCTTCCCTTCCCTTCCCTTCCCCTTCCCTTCCCTTCCCTTCCTTCCCTTCCCTTCCCTTCCCTTCCCTTCCCTTCCCTTCCCTTCCTTCCCTTCCCTTCCCTTCCTTCCCTTCCTTCCCTTCCTTCCCTTCCCTCCCTTCCCTTCCCTTCCCTTCCCTTCCCTTCCCTTCCCTTCCCTTCCCTTCCCTTCCCTTCCTTCCCTCCTTCCCTTCCCTTCCCTTCCTTCCCTTCCCTTCCCTTCCCTTCCCTTCCCTTCCCTTCCCTTCCTTCCCTTCCCTTCCCTTCCCTTCCCTTCCCCTTCCCTTCCCTTCCCTTCCTTCCCTTCCCTTCCCTTCCCTTCCTTCCCTTCCCTTCCCTTCCCTTCCCTTCCTTCCCTTCCCTTTCCCTTCCTTCTCTTCCTCTTCTCTTCTCTTCTCTTCCTCTCTTTCTCTTCTCTTCTCTTCTCTCTTCTCTTCTCTTCTCTTCTCTCTCTTCTCTTCTCTTTTCTCTTCTCTTCTCTTCTCTTCTCTTCTCCTTCTCTTCTCTTCTCTTCTCTTCTCTTCTCTTCTCTTCTCTTCTCTTCTCTTCTCTTTCTCTTCTCTTCTCTTCTCTTCTCTCTCTCTCTTCTCTTCTCTTCTCTTCTCTTCTCTTCTTCTCTCTTCTCTTCTCTCTCTTCTCTTCTCTTCTCTTCTCTTCTCTTCTCTTCTCATTTATTTTTATTTTTTCTCCTTGGTAGGGATATTTTAAATCTTTAAGCACCTGTGACAGCGGCAGTAATTTCATTTGCCATGGGAGTCCAG